>NW_027518692.1:64537500-64540182 GCF_043159265.1 Tasmannia lanceolata | reverse complement strand
CCCTAAACCCTAAACCCTAAACCCTAAACCCTAAACCCTAAACCCTAAACCCTAAACCCTAAACCCTAAACCCTAAACCCTAAACCCTAAACCCTAAACCCTAAACCCTAAACCCTAAACCCTAAACCCTAAACCCTAAACCCTAAACCCTAAACCCTAAACCCTAAACCCTAAACCCTAAACCCTAAACCCTAAACCCTAAACCCTAAACCCTAAACCCTAAACCCTAAACCCTAAACCCTAAACCCTAAACCCTAAACCCTAAACCCTAAACCCTAAACCCTAAACCCTAAACCCTAAACCCTAAACCCTAAACCCTAAACCCTAAACCCTAAACCCTAAACCCTAAACCCTAAACCCTAAACCCTAAACCCTAAACCCTAAACCCTAAACCCTAAACCCTAAACCCTAAACCCTAAACCCTAAACCCTAAACCCTAAACCCTAAACCCTAAACCCTAAACCCTAAACCCTAAACCCTAAACCCTAAACCCTAAACCCTAAACCCTAAACCCTAAACCCTAAACCCTAAACCCTAAACCCTAAACCCTAAACCCTAAACCCTAAACCCTAAACCCTAAACCCTAAACCCTAAACCCTAAACCCTAAACCCTAAACCCTAAACCCTAAACCCTAAACCCTAAACCCTAAACCCTAAACCCTAAACCCTAAACCCTAAACCCTAAACCCTAAACCCTAAACCCTAAACCCTAAACCCTAAACCCTAAACCCTAAACCCTAAACCCTAAACCCTAAACCCTAAACCCTAAACCCTAAACCCTAAACCCTAAACCCTAAACCCTAAACCCTAAACCCTAAACCCTAAACCCTAAACCCTAAACCCTAAACCCTAAACCCTAAACCCTAAACCCTAAACCCTAAACCCTAAACCCTAAACCCTAAACCCTAAACCCTAAACCCTAAACCCTAAACCCTAAACCCTAAACCCTAAACCCTAAACCCTAAACCCTAAACCCTAAACCCTAAACCCTAAACCCTAAACCCTAAACCCTAAACCCTAAACCCTAAACCCTAAACCCTAAACCCTAAACCCTAAACCCTAAACCCTAAACCCTAAACCCTAAACCCTAAACCCTAAACCCTAAACCCTAAACCCTAAACCCTAAACCCTAAACCCTAAACCCTAAACCCTAAACCCTAAACCCTAAACCCTAAACCCTAAACCCTAAACCCTAAACCCTAAACCCTAAACCCTAAACCCTAAACCCTAAACCCTAAACCCTAAACCCTAAACCCTAAACCCTAAACCCTAAACCCTAAACCCTAAACCCTAAACCCTAAACCCTAAACCCTAAACCCTAAACCCTAAACCCTAAACCCTAAACCCTAAACCCTAAACCCTAAACCCTAAACCCTAAACCCTAAACCCTAAACCCTAAACCCTAAACCCTAAACCCTAAACCCTAAACCCTAAACCCTAAACCCTAAACCCTAAACCCTAAACCCTAAACCCTAAACCCTAAACCCTAAACCCTAAACCCTAAACCCTAAACCCTAAACCCTAAACCCTAAACCCTAAACCCTAAACCCTAAACCCTAAACCCTAAACCCTAAACCCTAAACCCTAAACCCTAAACCCTAAACCCTAAACCCTAAACCCTAAACCCTAAACCCTAAACCCTAAACCCTAAACCCTAAACCCTAAACCCTAAACCCTAAACCCTAAACCCTAAACCCTAAACCCTAAACCCTAAACCCTAAACCCTAAACCCTAAACCCTAAACCCTAAACCCTAAACCCTAAACCCTAAACCCTAAACCCTAAACCCTAAACCCTAAACCCTAAACCCTAAACCCTAAACCCTAAACCCTAAACCCTAAACCCTAAACCCTAAACCCTAAACCCTAAACCCTAAACCCTAAACCCTAAACCCTAAACCCTAAACCCTAAACCCTAAACCCTAAACCCTAAACCCTAAACCCTAAACCCTAAACCCTAAACCCTAAACCCTAAACCCTAAACCCTAAACCCTAAACCCTAAACCCTAAACCCTAAACCCTAAACCCTAAACCCTAAACCCTAAACCCTAAACCCTAAACCCTAAACCCTAAACCCTAAACCCTAAACCCTAAACCCTAAACCCTAAACCCTAAACCCTAAACCCTAAACCCTAAACCCTAAACCCTAAACCCTAAACCCTAAACCCTAAACCCTAAACCCTAAACCCTAAACCCTAAACCCTAAACCCTAAACCCTAAACCCTAAACCCTAAACCCTAAACCCTAAACCCTAAACCCTAAACCCTAAACCCTAAACCCTAAACCCTAAACCCTAAACCCTAAACCCTAAACCCTAAACCCTAAACCCTAAACCCTAAACCCTAAACCCTAAACCCTAAACCCTAAACCCTAAACCCTAAACCCTAAACCCTAAACCCTAAACCCTAAACCCTAAACCCTAAACCCTAAACCCTAAACCCTAAACCCTAAACCCTAAACCCTAAACCCTAAACCCTAAACCCTAAACCCTAAACCCTAAACCCTAAACCCTAAACCCTAAACCCTAAACCCTAAACCCTAAACCCTAAACCCTAAACCCTAAACCCTAAACCCTAAACCCTAAACCCTAAACCCTAAACCCTAAACCCTAAACCCTAAACCCTAAACCCTAAACCCTAAACCCTAAACCCTAAACCCTAAACCCTAAACCCTAAACCCTAAAC